>NC_053167.1:23271894-23286894 GCF_016835505.1 Polypterus senegalus | reverse complement strand
TAAGCATTAATTATTTTACAATTTCACAAGACACAAGTAGTAATGATGCTAAGAGACTGGTACAACTTTTCATAGTTAAGTTTCATTTTGCTTTGTGTCAGCTTAATTATAAAAGGCAGAAGTGTGTATTAACCTTTTTGTATTTTTCAGTACTACATGAGATCTACTCTTGCAATACTTACTGAATAAATGACCCCTAGATTCTTTACTTCTACCCATATTTATTAAATAATTTATAATTCATTTCTGAGATTGTCTGTTTTTTTCTCCTGTTTAGTTTAAAGAAAACAGTACTCATCCATTTTTTATGATAGTAAAACATTAGGTCATGTGAGACTGTTGATAGATAAATCCATGTGCCTTTGGCATAGTTGTGTTTCACTTTGTATTAAAATGAAGATGTGTGTTTCTCAAGCATTTAATGCAGCTGTTAAGGTGGTGGAAAAAGCTGGCAAGGTTGTATGTTTGTGTGTGTGTGTTGTTTTTTTTTAAATTGTGCTTTTGAGTACTTCTTTTACACAACTTGAGAATACCTTCAGAAAGGTAGTCTTTTTAGCTGCTTCTTTCACTGATTTATATCATGGATGTTGTTCTCTTAGTATATTTATTTTGCAAACATTTTGCTCTGACTACAGTCTGCCTTCCTTTCAGTTTTAGTATGACACATAGATGTTGAATTTTGCACCCAAATGTATGATTTATCTAGCTGTATAAAGGCTGTGTGAAAACTACACTAGCTGATCTGCTTATACCCATGCATTCCTCTTCAATAATACCTTCATAAGGTTGGTCTAAAAGACAGGATTGGACAAACTTATTCATACAGGTACACAATGGATGTTGGTTTTCTTGTAACCATTCTGGTGAAAACTCTTGCCTCTCCTTTTTTTTTTTTTTCTTTTCAGAGGTCTGATTATTATGAAATTGATTTATGCAAAGCTTTTAGATTAATTGTTGGAACTAAAACTTAAGAGTGTGTAATCAATTTCAGGACAGTAACAAGTCAAGTTTGGGAACAAAACTTGTGAAACTACTAAACAAAGTGTTCATGATATTTGTGCCTTGTCATTTGATTGACATTGTAAACACCTTCTTTCTTTGTAGCATTCCTCCCAGCCTTTTCACCCATGATAACCTATGCATGCTGTATTTATAAGCAAGATAAATATTTAAAATGTTCAGATTACTTGGAGCTTTGAGATAAAATGAACTAATTTTGAATTAATATTAAATGTTAATTGCATTATTCCATCACTCTTAGGGTTAGTTTCTTTAACTAGGTGGCCTCACTCTAGATGTGTTACTCTGAAATAAAATGCCATGTGTTACTTGGTAATTTGTTTTTGTTTTTTTTTTTATAAGCTCCAACAAAGTTGCACTTTGTATGCATAGTTTGAAAGGTCTGGAGTGGCCACACTACTACCCTTGAGTCATTGAATTATCTATATTAAGGCAACTTCAAACGTCATGTTGACAATCTCTGTGATCTTTCTTACACACACGCACACAAGTGAGCAGCAAAGGCTGGTCTACAGACACATTCCACTCCTCACAGACTGTTTTTGTTGCTGTTTGTTTGCTTGTTATTGTCTGCTTTGTATATGATGGGTTTGGTCTGCTTTTTTGCCTAGAATGCAGTTTTTTTCCTTTTTGGACTATAAAAAAAATCCTTGCTTTTTAAGTTTTTTGAAGCCTGCCCTGTGAAGTTCTTGGTATCTCTTTGTAATATATATAAGTACCCCTGCTGACCCCTGGGGTGTCCGTTCAAGTCCCTGTAATGTGTCTTTTTGTAGCTTGCTAGGTCATATTAGCACTTGCCCACCCACAAGTATGTATGTAGATGTACAGACAATGTGTCTTAAACAGACCAACAACACTTTTTTACCACCATGCGATATACATCATGTAATATACTGTTCATCCGATTTTCGATCTTTTGGTTGGTCTGTGTTAAAGTAAGAACCCCTGCAAATTTGTAAAAACATGTTTGAACTACATTGGATCCAGTTTGAGTTGTAATGGTTTTTGTCTGGAGTAATTTGAGAAACTTTGCATAGTCTGCTTAGTCATATCTGTTTAGTGCCAGTCAAGCTGGACTCTCCATCAATTGTCTTTCATGTTGGGTCACTTTATAACTGTAAAAACATCCCTCTAGTGAAAGACCAGAAGGTGGCATTTTAGGTCACATACAGTAAGCTTGTGCTTCGCCTTTATTGTAATAAAAATCAGTTTACAGATTTAATTAGTGATACATAGTACTATATTGTGGAGAAGCAAATTTGCAATTATGTGCAGTACCTGCTAGTTTACTTTAGTATTGAAACTATGTACATTATCATAAAGTGTAATTATTTTACCATGTGGTCATATATAAATTTATTATATATTGTTTAACTTGTGATATGTGTGCTTTTAAACTTTGCAGTAATTTTTCCAACAGTTAAAAAAAAAAATCCTCAACAATTGAAAATCCAACAATAATATATGAATGTACTTGGAACTTAAGATGGAAAAATGAATGTTGTGGTTATCAGTACATCTGAAGCTTTCACATTATTTAGCATTATAAAGTTTAGATTTGATATTACAGAAATGTGTACATATTACACAAATAAAAATATTCTCTGTAATTTTAATATTTAATTTGCATCAAAAATTCAACTGCAAAGAGATCTACAAGATGACAGTCAATATAAACAAAGTCAGCAACTGATGAATTTAAATTGTATAGAAAGAAAGCGCTTTTGTTAAATTGAAACCAAGTATTTGAAGTGCAGTCATTAAGATGATAAGGCAAATAACCTCCAATATACTTAAAATAGTTTTAAAAAGAAAGGTTGTACTGACTTAAGATGTTTATTATGTACACTGTAATGTTTGGGGGGAGGGTAGGTTAGGAACAGGCTTTAATACCACTCACCTTTGCATGACGAAAACTGGCTAAAGTCAGCATGCAAGTTAGAAGGTAAATGGATCATCATTTTGATGCAAATGTGAATTGAAACACAAATGTCTCGACTATGATGGCCTTGCATTAATTCAGGATTCAGGGAGGAGCAGATGAGAAATTCAGAATCATTCAGCTGTAGATGGATTTAATGTTGATGTCATTTTACATCAATTTTAGTCATGGACTATGTCAGATTTGCTAATTTTTGCCACCACGTCATGTCAATTTAAATGAGTGAAAATTGCTGTCCATGTCACATTTACCAACTGGGTGCTGACTTTCTACCACAATTACGATTGCCCCTTTTTCTGCCAGCCATTAGTATTCGGCCTGGTGGTGCTGGCACTATGAAAAGCTATGGCAAGTTCAGCTGCAATCTCTACTCTTACCCTCATCTCCTGTCGTGGTATTTAAAACGTAACATCAGCCAGATGAGTTTCTCAAGTGTATTTTGCAAAAAAAAAAATTACATTATCATAATAGCAAAATTAATTGATTTAATTAAGGTTGCCAAAGCATAAACCATGTATTGATTAAATCAAAGGAAAACCTTCATTGTTTAAGTAAGTAACAGTAGGGATTCTCTCATCAGATTTTTTTTAAAGTGATACTGATCACTGATTTCATGTTACTGAATTGTCTAATTCCAATACCAATTTCTATTTATTTTATTTTACTAGGGGACTTTGCCCCCTGCTCGATTCGCTTGCCAACCACCATGTTTGGTTTTCCGGATACACACTTATAAGATTTTTTTTTTCTTTGAATTGTTGCTATTTCATTAGTTTCACTTTTATTTCAGAACTTCTGTAAAAACAATATTTGGAATCTTTCGTGTCCCAATATGCTGAATCTTTTTAAATGAGATCCGTGAGACTTTTGTTTAATGACTTCGTACCATATTTTAGGATAGTTTCTCTGTTTGGAATTTCAGCACAGACAAAAAGATCCACATCATCAGCAGTTAATAATTTTTTTTGCAAAGTAACAAATAAATGCATGCCAGTTAAACCCCATTTTTGAAATTCTCTGACTTAAACTTCAAAGCCTTACAATATTTACATACTTCTGACATATCACTTATGTCCATATATTCGATCTCTATTCTCCTTTTTGTTATTTCTCTGAGTAATAATTTCTCTTTCTTTGCGCTAATACAATGTTTACTTTCTTTGTTTTGACACTTTCATTTTTTTCTGCTTTCATATTCTGTATCTTGCTCAGCATGTGTTTCATTTCTAGGTTTTTTTGAGTCTTTTGAATTTCAGTTTTCATTACCTCTAACCTCCTCTGCACATGTTTGGGCTCCCTGTTTTATAACCTCTTCATGACATTTTACTTTGTTTTCTACTCTTTTATTTCTTACCTCGTTTTTTCCTGCTTTTTTTGTTCAGTTACCCCTAGTCCATGGTGATTATTTTCCCTTCTTCGAGTAATTTTCGTTTGTTTGCAATACTGCGATCTTTACTTTTTGTTATACTTTCTAATTTTCCTAGTTTAATATTCTTTAACTTTCTCTGCATGTGTATCGCGCCAAGGATGTTTTTTTTTTTTTTTTTGGGCCTTTCAAATTCCACTGCTTTCATAATCTGTAACCTGCTCTTCATGTGTATAGCGCCAACCCCTTTGTTTGGTTAATCGGATATACAATTTTAAAAGCTTTTTTTTCTTCTTTGGAATCGTTGCTGTTGTGTGGGACCACAAATTCTCAATAGCATATGGTCCATTATTGTGTACATGCACATTTTGTGCATTGAATGATCCGAAGATGAAAAGACTTTGTTTTACACTCTTTGCCTTTTATTTCTGACCTCGATTTGTCCTGCTATTTTTTAATTTCACCTGGTTCTGATGATTAATTTCCCTTTGTTTCCATCAATGAGATCTTTACTATCTTTTTTTTTGATATTGCAGCGATTGACGTAATAAAGTGTTACAAAAGTTCTCCTTTAACAATCAGCGACTGCGTAACCCCAAACACAACTTTCTAGCACCCTCTCCAACCCCTCCTCCCACTTTTCTCGCCTCCCCCATACTGCATCAATCAGTATCCAGCTATCAGTCTTCCGTGCTGTACTCTGCCCTCCCTCGATCGGACCTAACAGTCACTTAAAACAAAAAAGGCTTCAGCTTGGCTGGGACACTACAATACTTTCGAATTTTACTGATTTCATATTCTGTACCTTTCTCTGCATGTGTATCGCGCCTTGGGTCTCTTTTTCTCTGTACTGCTCCTTCTTCTTTGCTGAGAGCACAGGATCTGTGTGTGCTATGTGACTTTACATGACTGAATGTTTTGCTGGCTGTCCGTGCTCTTATTTGATAAGAAGGGCTTGTCTTGCAAGAATCTTATGTTCCATGTCCCAGCGAGACTGCCCTAGGACAATCTCTTGGCACCAAGTCTCATGCTTATGGTCCCCGTGAGACGCTCCTTGGCCAATCCGAGAAGATCACGTATCGGCGCCTTGATTTTCCATTCCAGGATTTTTTTATGTATAGAGATATTCATTTATTCTCCAAAGAATAATATAGCGAAAACTCACTTGTTAGCATAACTATTTGTTATAATTACCACATTTATTTAAAAAAATGTCATCAGTTAACCATAACAACCCCTTGGCCATAAAGGTAATATTAAAAAAAGATGGCAGTGACAACAAGAGCACATGAGTGGACCATGAAAGAACAGCACTAAAGGAAGTTATTGTAGTACAGGAGTGTTAAAACTCAGATCCTGAAAGCCCACAGTAACTAAATTTTTGTTCTCAATATTTATTTAGTAACCAGTTACTACTGCTAATGAATTGGTTTGGTTGCTGGTTAAGGGAGATAGGATTGTGAGTCTTAAAATAAATAAAATCAAGACAAGGGGAAAAAAAGGAGTTTGAATCTTAAAAAGGAAATAAAATTAAGGCAAACAGTGTATTACTATTAGAAAGCAGTACTTTGTTAATTAAAACAATTAAACAAAATAATTTAAACAAATTAAAACCTACACCTATTGTGTTCTGTTTGACACCCCTCCTGTAGTATTTGGCATAGAATATGCATATAGTACCATTAGTTCATCTTAATAAAAGAATTATTGTAAAGCAGAAAGGTGCCAGGAGTGACTATAGGTACCTATGTTCATAATGTGGTGATAGACAGAAAAATACTGTTTTCTTGATGCTCATTATTAAAGGTTTCACTATTTCTTGATTATTAATCCCATACTCTCATTATTCTCCATCTCCACGTTCCCATGCATATCAAAGTTGATGGAACACTATTGTTGACTTCCACAAGTGTGACAGTGTGATTAATGATAGTGGAAGACCCCCACCTTGTGGATCTAAGTGAATCAGATACCATGGGAGTTGGGCAGTCTGATTATTGCAAATAAATACCAAAGTAAACCTATATTGGCAGATGTTTCTGTAGGATTCAGGCCTCACTTTTCTCTGATGTGAACTTGTGGACCAGGGTTGATCTGTAGACCACACTTTAATAGCCAATAATACAAGTTTATAACCTAGTTTGCTAACACAATATTTTACCTAACATTAGCCAGTCAATTAGAATATAACCATGCATTTCTGGTTCTAGCTAGTGTGACTTTAATTTTTTTTCAATAGTTTTTAAATCGGCCTATCAAATACGGGCTGCTGTTTTTTGTGGTGGTATATTGTTTATATTTGCAGAAGATTTACACTGGTCACTTTTGCTATTTTAAGAATTTTAGTATTTAAAAAGTACAGTAGATAGAATCAGTGTGTTAAAGCTAAATTTTAGTATGATAGTGACAGTCATATTTACTAAATCATCACTAATGTTTCACATAAATTTGAATTAATTTTTTTGCCCTGCAGCTGGTTTTTTACTTGGAAAATGTTTTAATCTGGGGGTATTTTTGCCCTTTGCCCCCGTTATTTCCATTATTGACAGTCCAAGAATAAATGTAATTAATACTACTTTTCTCTGAATGTTTCAGTACACATAACTAGTTTTATGAATCTTTATATCCATAACTATACAACTTTCAAGCAGAGTTCTTAGAAACTTTCCTTTAAAATAATGTGTCATGCCATTTTTTTTAAAAACGTAATGATACACATTTTATACTGGGTAAAATATGATGAAACTGGAACAGGTAAAGCAATTACTAAGTTAACCTGTGGCAAATAGTCTGTCTCCCTCCTGTACAAAATATGGTATGCTTTAATTTATATCTTTTATAAATTAAATTATAATCTATATATTTGGAAGGGTGCTGTAATTAGTAATAAGAATCCAGTAACATTTCTGAAGTATTACTATAATACTGATGCTGATAGTGTGAAAGATGTTCTTTCACAAAAAAATTTGTGATTTCCAATCATGCTTCATGACACATCAGTCTACTAATATTTGTTCATTTCTTAATGTTTCAGACTAGTAAAGATTTAATTCTAGGGAAAGGATATATTTTTTTGAGTAGATGAAACAATAAAATTGGAAAAATGTTTATAGTCATTATACCTCTATTTATGCTCAGTTCTGCCAACAATTTTGAGAGAATGATGCCATCTATTGGTGAAATCCAAGATTTACAGTCAAAGCAACTGCTTGAACCTCTTGGTAAGATTTATTGCAAAATAAAAAGTGGTTGCAGAAAATAAAAATCCCAAAAGTAAACAGAGGTTCATTAAAATTAATGTTTAAACATGATAGATGAAAACCAATAATTCACAAGCAACAACTCACGTTTCAATGTGGATGATTTTTCTGAATATTTTTTTTCTTTTTAACCAAATGATTTAACTGTATTTTCCACTGTTACCATACTGTTTGAGTGGGGATTTGCATTATACATTTATTATAGATCAATTTATGAGACATAAATTGACAGGCCAAAATTCACTATTTAATTCTTAACATTAACTTATTATTTAGGTGAAAGTTAGAGATTGTCCATTAATCTAAGAGTACTTGTTCTTAATGTCAAGCATGGAGGCAGTAGTTGTATACAGTTGAAGTCAGAAGTTTAGATAAACTTAAGATTCCTTAAATCTCATTGTATAACCCCTCCACAGATTTTATACTAACAAAATACCAAATATTAACAAAGTGCATGTAAACTTGTGACCCACTGGAATTGTGATAATAATTGGTACATAATTGGGGAAAAAATTACTTGTACCCAGCACAAAGTAGATGTATTAAACAATATGCCAAATTTACAGTTTGTTTGTTAGGTTTAATTCATTTTGTCAGCTAATCAGTGTACAGGATATTGGAATAAGAGCAAGAGCACCTCATAAAAGTAATGCAATCTTACAACCTGAGAATGATAAAAAGTGTGTGAAAGTAAGGTAGATGGACAGCAAAATCAAGTATTAAAAACTGTAAATCACATTTATTAGAGAATTACTTGTCTCATCGGTGTTTGTTGCAAAACTGGTAAACCTTTAGGATTTATTTATTAATTAATTTGTTTTATTTATTTATTCAAGTGAGTCTTCTTCACTGTTCTTATCATTTAGGCAAAGATGATGCTCGTCTGCAGCTAGACAGTGCCTTGCAAGACGTCAATGACAAATACATGCTGTTAGAAGAAACAGAGAAGCGTGCTGTATGTCGGGCTTTGATTGAGGAGCGTAGCCGTTTTTGCTCATTTGTCTCCATGTTGAGGCCTGTGCTGGTGGGTAACTGCATCTATTTAGCAATTGAGTCAATCAATAAAAATGTGGTCACTTTTAAAATGTCATTTTGTTTCCCTTACCAGGATGAGGAGATTGGAATGCTGGGAGAAGTGACACACCTTCAGTCCATATTGGAAGATCTTACAACCTTAACACTAGAGCCTAACAAATTGCCCCCAGCGAGTGAGCAGGTTAGTTGGTGATGAGCAGGAAAAGATTTATTTTAAAGTTTTTACATTCTTTACATTTTACATTTTTTATATTTTCTTGTATTTGTCAGAAGTGTAAATATAAGCTTGCTTTCTCCATAAAATGTGGACTTTCAAACAATAATAATACATTTTATTTATATAGCGCCTTTCCCATGCTCAAGGCGCTTCACAGAGTCTTATAACATTGGATATAAATGTTTTCCTGAATAGAACAATGAAACAGATAACAAAGCGTTAAATAGAATAAAGAACAATAAACCAGAGTAAAATACTAAATTCAATACTAAAAGAAAAACCTAACAAGTAACCTAATTTGTGATATAACAGACACACAAATTATCCTGAGCACCTGGACAGAGAGGTAAACTGAAAGTAAGGGCAGAATGTTAAGTTAAAAACCTTCCTAAATGGATGAGTTTTAAAAGAATGAATGGAGTCAGCTGATCTAATTAATTTCGGGATGTCATTCCAAAGTCTGGGTGCTATGGAGCTGAAAAGGCCCTGTCGCCCATAGAGTGCAGGTTAGTGTGAGGCACAATAAGATTACCAGAATCAGAGGAACTTAGTAGGCGAGCAGGAGCATAGTGATTTAGAAGGTCACTGATGTAGTCCAGTGCAAGGCCATTTAAAGCTTTGTAGGTTATTAATAGAATTTTATATTCAATCCTGCAAGACACAGGGAGCCAATGAAGGCGAAGCAGAATGGGTGCTGTGTGCTCACAGTTGCTGGTTCGAGTAAGGACTCTTGCAGCAGAGTTTTCAATCAACTGAAGCTGTGATAGAAGATTAGAAGGGGCACCTGCCAGCAGCGAGTTACATTAATTGATGCGGGATGTGATAAAAGCCTGGACAATACATTCAATACAATTTATTTTTGTATAGCCCAAAATCACACAAGGAGTGTGACGCAATGGGCTTTAACAGGCCCTGCCTCTTGACAGCCCCCCAGCCTTGACTCTCTAAGAAGACAAAAAAAACCCCAGTAGGGAAAAAATAGAAGAAACCTTAGGAAAGGCAGTTCAAAGAGAGACCCCTTTCCAGGTAGGTTGGGTGTGCAGTGGGTGTCAAAAAGAAGGGGGGCAGTACTATACAATACAATACAATACACAGAACAGAAAAAATCCTCAATACAGTATACAAATAAAAATTTTAGAAGTACATAGCAGAATGTAACAGTAACAAGTAGGAAGACAAACACCTGTATTATGTCATTGATCATTATTTTGATGTTAGTCACAATTGCTAGTAATGCACGGGTTTATTTTACAACAAGGAACAAATCCAGATCTTTCTCAACAGTGTAAAGTTCTGATTGTGGATACAGTATTTTAAGAATACTAATTCTATTGCCCACAGTGTAATGCTGTATTCTTGTGTTAAGCGAACCGGGGAGCTAACATTTGTGAAGACAAAACATCCACCTTCTGGTTGAAGTTCTGAGAGCTGTAAAAGGTTATTGATTTTCTGCTCAGTTTATATTGTTAGGTTTCTGAACTCTCTTGGGACTTCCCCCACTGGGACAGCACTCCGAAGAGCGTCCTGAAGCGCAATCACTGCGTCTGTGGAAGATCTGTTTATCCATTACCAGGGCAACCACAAGCTCACAGCACTGCAGCAGCTTGCCACTAAAGCAAATCCAAGCCGATCGCAGTCGTGCTATAAGCAGCTGTCGTTGATTGGTAATGCAAGGAATATTAGAAATGCAGGGAACAATATTACTTGGCCACGACCATGCCTGACTTCTGTGTTTTTAAGGTTTGGACTGCCACATCAGACACCTCACACTGGCCACTCCTAATAAGAAAAAGGAATACCCTCTTCTCACAGGTCTTGGCCACCTGCAGAGCGCCTTCCCCCACAGTGGATAGTGAGGGGCTCGCCACAGGCAGCATCAATCAAGGATCCGGGATTGAAATTGAGCTGGAGCTGTCCAGCGAGGTGGGGGACGAATCTGACAACAACTTGGATTTTGCATTCTGACAAGCCCATGTCACAAATGACTTACTATCTGGAGAGTGAGGATCTGAATTTTAAAACAACACATTTTTTATTTAAGGATGGTTTTCTGTATCTGTTGATGGACGTATCGAGTAGTTAGTAGTACCAAGTGAGCATAGGGAGAAGGTTTTAAAAATTGCTCACATTCAAGTTTTGGGGCGTCGCCTCAACGTGAAAAAGATGAGGGAATGCATTTCAAAACGCTTTTATTGGGTGAGTATGTGCCGGGATGTGGAGCAGTTTTGTAAGGCCTGTACTGACTGTCAAATAGTTTCCGCTCACAGACCCGCCATGGCACCCCTTGTACCGATGCCTATTTTAGACATCCCCTTTGAGAGGGTTGGATTAGATATTTTTGGCCCACTTCCCAGGAGTAAAAGTGGCTTTCAGTATATGCTTGTGTTAATCGCTTATGCCACAAGATACCCAGAAGTAGCCGTGCTACAGTGGGCGGACGCCTGGACTATTGCATAAGCATTCTTGTTCACATATGTTGGTATCCCTTGCAAGATCCTCAGTGATCAGGGCACACCTTTTATGTCTCGCATCATGAAGCAGCTCTGTGAAACTTTTAGCATTAAATACTCCATGATGAATCATCCGCAGACAAATGGCCTGACTGAACAATTTAATAAAACCCTAAAACCGATGATTCAGCGGGTGGCCCATAACAATCCAACCTCTTGGGATACGGTAGTGCCTTTCCCCCTGTTTGCTGTCTGGGAGGCCCTGCTAGCATCCATTGGGATAAGCCCTTTTGAACTTTTATTTGGCTGCCAACCACACAGGATGTTGGCATTTTTCCAGAAGAATGGATGGGGACTTGCAAGACACCCAGTGGGGAGAGGTTTGTCACCTACGTTGTTTCGCTGCAAGAGCAGATTATCCTCTATTGCAGTGGAACATCAGCAGTGTGAGCAGGAGGCACAGAAACATAATTATGATAAGATAAGTAAACTCTGCGAGTTTAAGAAGGGGGATCGCGTGCTGGTGTTGATCTCATCCAATCCATTTAAATTTTGGGCCGAATGGCAAGGGCCAGCAGCGATAGAGGATTGCATGTCCCCAGTAAATTATAAAGTCAGAATTCTTGGGCGACAGAAGACCATACAAATTTTGCATATTAATCTTTTAAAGGAGTGGCAGGACCCTCATGAAGTCATGGTCATGGCCACAGTGGTCCCCCAGACAGAGGTCACCATTGGGGACGATTTAACTGACACCCAAAAAGCTGAATTGATATCGCTGATCGAGGGGAACTTGGACGTCTTTTTGCCAGATCCTGTCCGGATGACAATTGCAGAACACAGGATTGTCACTATGCCCGGTGTTACTGTTCAGGTGTCCACGTATCGCCTACCAGAGGCAACACAGAAAGTGATACACAAGGAAGTCTGTCAGATGCTTCAATTTGGTGCTATTCGGCCGAGTAAGAGCAAATGGCGAAGATGAATTGTACTCGTCTGAAAGCCGGACAGTTCAGTTCTGTATTGATTTTAGGCATTTGAATAAGATTGCCAAATTAGATGCATACCTGATGCCGCGTGTGGACGAGCTGTTAGAAAAGCTCAGGCAGGCTTCGTATATCTCCATGCTAGACCTCACAGAGGATTATTGGCAGGTCCCCTTGGAGGAGTCTTGTTGCAAGAAGTACCACGTTCGGCACTCCGGACTGGTTGTTTGAATTTATGGCGCTCCTTTTTGGTCTCTACGGTGCACCATTGACCTTTCAGCGAACGATGGAACAGATCCTGCATCCCCATTCTGTGTACACAGGTGTCTGTCTTGACGATATCACTTTCTGTAGCAACTGGGAATCTCATCTTGTCCACCTTCAGGTGGTGCTTGACAGTTTATGTCTGGCGGGGTTGACGGTCAACCCTAAGAAGTGCAAGCTAGATATGTTGCAAGCCCACTATCTGGGATATTCCATGTTGGAGGGATTGTTCAAGCCTTAAATGGACAAGGTGGGGGAGGTGCTTGCATATCCCCGTCCCGAAACACAAAGGCAGGCTCTTGCCTTCTTTTGGCTCGCGGGGTATTACAGGCGGTTTATTCCCAGTTTTGCACATTTCGCCCAGATTGACCCCCGAATTGACTTGACAAAAGGCAGAAAGAACCGTAGTGTTGTCTGGACCGACGCCTGTGAGCGAGCTTTCTCGGACCTAAAAGCCGCTTTATCATCGTTCCTGGTTCTGCCTAATCCAGACTTTTCAAAGGAATTTATTTTACAAACAGATGCTAGCACATTTGATTTAAGAGCGGTGCTCTCACAGTGTTTTGAGGGGGAAGAACATCTTATCACGTTTCTCAGCAGAAAGTTTTCTTTCCAGGGAGCACAATTATTCGACTGTTGAAAAGGAGTGCTTGGCAATTAAGTGGGTGATAGAGGCCCTACGTTGTTATATCTGGGGACAACGGTTTACCCTGTTGACTGACCACGCCCTGCTGCAATGGCTGTACAGGCTGTACTCAGTGGTAGTTTGCAGGCTTTTGCTTTTGATGTTCACCACCGTCCCGGGGCTGCACACACCAATGTTGACATTCTTTCCCGACTGGTCGAGCCTCGGCTTTAATGGTCTCTGTGCTCAGATGGAGTGGTTTTTTGGTGGGGTAATGGGGAGTTAGGGTTGTGAGGTTTCTGAACGCTTTTGGGACTCCCCCCAAAGAGCATCCTGAAGCGCGCTCACCGCGTCTAAAACTGTTTAAACGTTGCTGGGTCTACCGCAGGCTCACAGTGCAGCAGCAGCTCGCCGCCAAAACAAATCCGAGCTGATCGCAGTCATGCTATAAGTGGCTGTTGTCAATGAGTAATGCAGGGAACAATGATACTTGGCCACTAACGCTGTAACTGTGTATAGGAGAGTGGTAGATCCTGCTACAATAAATAACTGAGCTGTTCCTGTTTGAAGTTGAATAAAGCTGGTTTTGCTAAAGTACTGTGACTCAGCCTAATGTTTTGGGTTGCAAGACAGTGACTCACGCGTCACAATATAATTAAAAAATGATCTGTTTTCTCTGTGCTTTTGTGAAGGTAAGAAGCAAAGAAAAATCATTGTTTGGGTTTCTTACACTTCGAATACAACACTATGTAAAATGTGCCTATTGTACCTATACTATAGTTATATAGATAGCACTTTGTCTCTAGGGGAAAATTTGGCTTTTTGCAGAAGCTCTTTAAATACATATACAGGTAAAATAAATAAATGTTTTGCATGTCCTCAGAATGTGTTTAGTGCTGTAGATTTTATCCTAGTAGCCATCCTGCAGATCAATTGAAAAAGTTACTGCATACCCTCTATCCTCGGAGTTTTTAATTGTTTTAGGAGCTGTTAACATGCTGACAAAAATGATTGTTGGTCTGGTGATCATGCAACAAAATACGTCATTCTCAAAACTGACAAAGAAAGGGCCGCATCCCTGACAAGAAGGGGGCTAGTAAAGCTATTAGAAAACGTCTAGGCTTTACTGGCTTACGCTAGCTTTTGATACCTGTGATCGTGAGGTGCATAGTGACAGGATAACTATTTCTTTTGTTGGTTATTGGTAAATAGCAGCTTGAAATAAGTACAAGCAAGTATTGCTTATAGCTGTATTTTTCTGTTTCTTGTACAGGTTATCTTGGACCTGAAAGGTTCAGATTATAACTACACCTACCAAACCCCGCCAGCATCCCCAGGCAGTACCATATCCCGAAAAGGCAGCATCAGCAGGTAAACAAGATGGTAAAAGTATACTAGCAGGGGTAGTGGACTCCTATAGTTCAAATCCTCAATTCTCATATTTGTGATTTTTAATAAGTCGCTTGTGTATAAGTTCAAAGTTTTTAATTTGTGCTGTTTTCCTACATAACTTGCTGAAATATATTGATATTAACCATCTTCATTAAGTTAATCTGTTTATATTATGGAAGATAATCATGAAGTCTGTATTTCCTCTTCTGACACAGTAACTATCAAAATGCCTCTATGCGGCATGTTCCTTCTTTGGATTCTATCTCAAGCTCCACAGAAGCACTTCATCTTCGACCGCCATCAGCTGTGATTCCTGATGGTGTGAGTCAGGTAAAAAAAAAAACTATTAAGGATTTTTCTTAGAAAACTTGCTAGTATTCCTGTGTATATGAATCTACTGATGACTGAGAAATAAGTTTATAGTAATAGATGAATTACTCTGT
>NC_053167.1:23261894-23266894 GCF_016835505.1 Polypterus senegalus | reverse complement strand
CACTTATAACACTCACAAAACAAATACTGTATATTGAAAGTCATGTTACGTTATTTTTAAAATGTTCCCTTTTCTTTTTCTACCTTTTTTAACACAATACTTCTCCGCTGCGATCTGTGCTGGTATATATATCCCGCTCTACATACTTGAATAATGGATACTTTATTCGCCATCAATGATTGTTTTGGTAAAGCCACTCAGTGTATTCATTAGATGAACGGTAAAAAGTAAGAAGCGAGGAGGATGACTCATTGAGGCATGCAGGCTGTAGTGCGCTTCAACTCTATCTGAATTGCGCGATCACATTTGAAAAAATATATCTTTTCAAGTTCTATTTAGTCCATATGTGTCAAACTCAGCGCATGGGCCACATCCGCCCGGCGTAATTATATCCGGCCAGCGAGATCATTTTATATACTGTATTATTGTTATTAAAGCCCGGGTATATGAAGCGCTGGTAACACAATAAACTACAGATCCCATAATGCAGCGCTTCAGCTGCCTTGCCGAACTACTACACGCGTAATCAAGTCTACCTTATGATGCTGCAAGTTATTGCGAAGCTAGAGTTATTGCGCACTGAGTTTGCACGGCGCTTTGGTGACTTTGAAGAACAAAAAAAGTCCGTCTACATGCGGCTCGAACCTTGTGCATGTTTGGTAGCACATTTCTGTGTGAGAAGCTCTTCTCAGTGATAAAGACTAACAAAACAGCACACAGGAGTCGCCTCACTGATGAGCACCTGCAATCCATCCTGAGAATCTCCACAACACAGAACCTCACACCAAACATAAACGAACTTGTGGCCAAAAAAAGATGCCAGGCGTCCAGCTCTAAAATGACATATGAGCAAAGACAACTGAATGATTTGATTTGTTATTGCACGCAAGAGCGGGAGTCAACCGTTTTAGCAAACAGCGTATTGCACTGATACTGAAATAGCTGTGTGTGTATATATGTAGATATGTATGTATATGTATATATATATATAATATATGTATATATGTAGATATATGTATGTATGTATATATGTATATATAGATATGTATATATATGTGTGTGTGTGTGTAATATATATATATATATATATATATATATATATATATATATATATATATATGACAACAACACTCAACACTCACAACAGTGACAAAACAATTACATTGACAATCAGGTTACGTTATTTTCAAAATGTTTCCTTTTCTTTTCATTGCTTCTTTAACACACTATCTCCAATGCGACGCTTGGTATTTTGCTATACTATATAAAAGAAAAGGCAACTTTCCTTTCTTTACACCTTTTTTCCTTTTATCCCAAACCAAAGCCTTTCTCTTAACACTGCAGAGGACACAAAACTAATTTTCTTTAAATGCCGGTAGGCACATTACCAGAGGCACAAATTTGAATGTTCACATAGAAAATGTAATTTCAATGTACCTGTACTTCTTAAAACGTTAATGTTTTACTGTTTAATAACTTATAGACTATAATTTATTATTTTTCCCTTGCACTCAGTGACCAAACCTATACACACACATATAGACACATACAAACATACACACAAGTATATGTATGTGTATATATACACACACACACACACACACACACACACACATACATTATACATATACATACACACATGTATATAATTTGTGTGTGTGTATGTATGTGTGTGTGCATATATGATGTAGATAGGTATGTATGAAACAGTGTGTGTATATGTAGATATGTATATAGATATGTAGATATGAAGATATATATATATATATATATATATATATATATATGTGTATATATGTATATATATATGTGTATATATGTATATATATATGTGTATATATGTATATATATATATATATATATATATATAAATATATGTATGTGTGTGTGTGTGTGTATATATATATATGACAGCAGCAATCCAAGCTGTGAGAAAACAGTAAAAAGAAGGCATGTCAGACGTCGTAGTACATTTTCTGATGCAGCTGCCGAAAACAACTTCGTGATGCTGCCGCCAAATACACAAAACAATTACTTTGACAATCATGTTACATTATTTTTAAAATGTTTCCTTTTCTTTCTCTTTCCTTCTTTAACACACTACTTCTCCGCTGCCAATCGGGTATATATATATATATATAGATAGATAGAGAAATATATATATAGATAGATATGAGAACAACACTCATATCAATGACAAAACAATTACATTAACAACCATGTTACGTTAGTTTTAAAATTTTTCCTTTTCTTTTTCGTACCTTCTTTAACACACTACTTCTCTGCTGCGAAGCGCGGATATTCTGCTAGATATATATAGATAGATAGATATATATATACATAGATAGATAGAGGTATATATATAGATAGATAGATAGAGATATAGATAGATAGATAGATATGAGAACAACACTCATATCAATGACAAAACAATTACATTAACAATCATGTTACGTTATTTTTGAAATTTTTCCTTTTCTTTTCGTACCTTCTTTAAAACACTACTTCTCCGCTGCGAAGCGGGCGGGTATTCTGCTAGTATGTATATATATGTATATATATGTATATGTATATATATATATATATGTATATATATGTATGTATATATATATATATGTGTGTGTGTGTGTGTGTATATATATATATATATATATGTGTGTGTGTGTGTGTGTGTGTGTGTGTGTGTGTGTATATATATATATGTATATATATATATATATATGTGTGTGTGTGTGTATATATATATATATATATATGTATGTGTGTGTGTGTGTGTGTAGATATATATATATATATATATATATATATATATATATATATATATATACATAGCAAAATACCCGCTACAGCGGAGAAGTAGTGTGTTAAAGAAGCAATGAAAAAGAAAAGGAAACATTTTGAAAATAACGTAACATGATTGTCAATGTAATTGTTTTGTCACTGTTGTGAGTGATGAGTGTTGTTGTCATATATATATATATATATTTACACACACACATAAACATATATATATATATATATATACATATCACATACATATATACATACATATATATCTACATATATACACACACACATACATACATACATACATACATACATACATACACACACACATATATAAACATATATATACATATACATACATATCTACATATATACACACACAGCTATTTCGGTATCAGTGCAATACGCTGCTTGTTAAAACGGATGACTCCCGCTCTTACGTGCAAGTCTGCGTGGATATTATGAACTATCGTATTTGTTCAAGTTCTATTTAAATTTTAAATAGAAGGAATTTTTATTTAGTCGACAGAAATATCTTTGGTAGGAATGGTAAAAACAGACAGGAATATTATTCGTGAATAAATCAACTCAAACCTTAAACAACTTATAATATTTTGCTCTCCATAAAAATATATCCTGTCTAAATTATACAAGTTAGAAATAAAGTAAACATTAAAAGAACAAACATTCAAATTTCTTTACTCTTATGTAATTTTATATAAAAAATAAACTTAGATTTTAAATATCCCAAAAGATTTTGCTCTCCATAAAAATATATCCTGTCAAAATTATACAAATTCAAATATGAACATGCTGCATAACAAAACCTGGAAATATAAATAAAATGTGTTCCTTTCAGCAATAACAAATCAAATCATTCAGTTGTCTTTGCTCATATGTCATTTTAGAGCTGGACGCCTGGCATCTTTTTGGCACAGGTTCGTTTCTGTTTGGTGTGAGGTTCTGTGTTGTGGAGATTCTCAGGATGGATTGCAGGTGCTCATCAGTGAGGCGACTCCTGTGTGCTGTTTTGTTAGTCTTTATCACTGAGAAGAGCTTCTCACACAGATATGTGCTACCAAACATGCACAAGGTTCGAGCCGCATGTAGACGGACTTTTTGTTCTTCAAAGTCACCAAAGCGCCGTGCAAACTCAGTGCAGCGCCAGTTTATCAGCAAAGTGCGATTTGGGAACACCGTAGTGACGACTTGGTTTAACATTACTTGGCAACAGGGAAAGTGGGGCAAGGTGCACTGGTGCATTTGTGTCTCCCATAAAAGCAGCTTCACTTGAAATCACTTTGTGATTGTGCACGGTTAAAGCGCGTAAAACGCTGAAGTGTCAGATTCTTATTTAATTATTCTGCTTTCTGTATCTTCTGCATTGCATTCAGGTTACCCTGATGTTTTGTCTCATAGTGCCGTCTTAGATTAAATTCTGTAATTACAGCCACATTAGCTCCACAAATGAGACACACGGGTTCAGTAAACATATACTCAGCCTCCCATCGGTTTTAAAGGCTCTATTTTCAGAATCAACTTTTCTCTTCAGCATCGTGTGAGCTAGCTTCGCAATAACTTGCAGCATCATAAGGTAGACTTGATTAACGCGTAAGTGTTCGGCAAGGCAGCTGAAGCGCTGCATTATGGGATCTGTAGTTTATTGTGTTACCAGCGCTTCATATACCCGGCTTTAATAACAATAATACAGTATATAAAATGATCTCGGGCCGGATATAATTACACGGGCCGGATGTGGCCCTTTGAGTTTGACACATATGGACTAAATAGAACTTGAAAAGATATATTTTTCAAATGTGATCGCGCAATTCAGATAGAGTTGACGCAAGACTACAGCCTGCATGCCTCAATAAGTCATCCTCCCTCGCTCTTACTTTTTACCGCTCATCTAATGAATACACTGAGTATGGCTTTACCAAAACAATCATTGATGGCTAATAAAGTATCCATTATTCGAGTATGTAGATCGGGATATATATATACATATATATATATACCCGCATATCATGAGAAGTAGTGTGTTAAAAAGCTAGAAAAGAAAAGGGAACATTTTAAAAATAACGTAACATGACTGTCAATATACAGTATTTGTTTTGTGAGTGTTACTGAGTGTTGCTGTCATCAAGGATTTGATTATCATTATTTCTTTCAATCAGGTTCGTATTTGTAGGATGTGTTGTGTTCAAGTTACA